>NC_030428.2:17397500-17400000 GCF_001660625.3 Ictalurus punctatus | reverse complement strand
TAAAATAAAGAGCGAAGCAGATTTTCTCAAAACATACAGTTATGACGTATCTAGCATCATTTAAAACACTAATAAAGCCTAGAACGTCTTTACAGTACGATGAAAATCCAATACACAATAGATAACATAACCTACAATTATATATAATAATATATTAGATTCTGTGTACTAAGTCATCCAGCTGCATTAAATATATATATATATATGTGTGTTTGTATGCTGTAATGAAAAGACAGAGAGCTGAAATCTGTTCTATAGCTTACGTCTGCCCATGACAATGGGAGAGAGCAGACAGAGACAAATGCTGGCACTTTCCTGGTGTTTTAATCAATAATTTAGTGAAGCTGATAGAAGCCATACTTTAATCAGAGCTAGACTACATCACATTACAGAGAGAGAAACCTATAGAGAGCACTCTCATTTAGTATTGATATGAAAATGCTCGGTTCACTTTGCATCGGTGAAGTGCAATACTCGCCTGGGGAAAACACCCGTATAAGT
Source organism: Ictalurus punctatus (assembly GCF_001660625.3). Taxonomy (NCBI): domain Eukaryota; kingdom Metazoa; phylum Chordata; class Actinopteri; order Siluriformes; family Ictaluridae; genus Ictalurus; species Ictalurus punctatus. The sequence continues at coordinate 17,399,499 of NC_030428.2, read as the reverse complement.
GTTTGTGTGTGTGTGTGTGTGTGTGTGTGTGTGTGTGTGTTCACCTACAGCTCTGCAGTGCTAACAGTGTGCTCTTGCTTCAGTTTGTCTGTATACTGGAAACAGGTTTTCACTCTGCTGGATTTAAATACACACAGACACATGTCTTTGTGTTTAGTGTCTCATTAATCATTAACTAAAAGAAAACGTGCTGATCTATTTTAAATAAAACCAACACAATTATATTTTAAGAAAATACAGTATGCCACTAAAGTAAATTAAATCCTAGAGGAATCACTACACTAATTGGCAGAACCTTAAAATGCAATTTACATGGCTAAGCAAAATAAATAAATAAATAAATAAATAAATCAGCGTTCAATTCAGAAAAAAATAAACGCTAGCTAACTAACTAGTATTTACTTTTTTAAAATTATGACAAAATGTATCCTGTTCAGGCACTGATGTCTGATACATACTGAATACTTATTCAACACACACACACACACACGCACACACACACACACACACACACACACACACACAAAATAGACATATGAACAGTTTCTACTGTTCATACAGTATGCATCAGTGTAATCAGCATCAGCTGAGCTTTATCGCCTCGACTCACCACTGACGCATTACGTCATCCATTATTGACAGGCCCATTTCTTAACGATGTAGTGAGCACTCAGTTACAGTCACTCGGTGTGCTAAATAGATTGAAACGAACCCCTGCAGAGTTCAACAGAGATACACATGCACATACGTGGACATGCATACCAAAACGCAAAGAGAGGTGTGTTGCAAATATGTGGGGATAATTAGTGGGGGCAGTGTCAAGGAGCAGGCAAACATGAATCTCAGGAGGAATCACTTGCTCACTCGCCTCCAGCAGGGTAAGAGCACGACAAAATCCTAGGTGCTATTAAGATCTCAGCCCAGCCTCATTCGTCTGCATTTCTTCCCTTTGCGGCTTCCCCGAATACTTCCCGATCTCACTCGGTGTTTCGCATTGTGAGCAGCATTTCAGCTCTTAGAATCTTTTCCTTACTCTTGTTTTTATTAAGCCTTGTATAGCATAATGTTGTACTAAAGGACTTGAGCCTCCTTGTTCTTTTATTCACTTTATTTTTACTTATATAGTATACATAATTCCTGTATGTTAGTGAGAGAGAGAGAGAGAGAGAGAGAGAGAGAGAGAGAGAGAGAGAGAGAGAGATTATGGAGCATGTCTCCGCTATATATAAGACCTGAGCCACTGGAAGAAATTCCGATATATTTACAATCGTGGGAATTGTTTAACTATCCTGGGCACGAGTAAAGATTTCTGTCCTCTAAAGAGCGCGAGCTGCTAGCACAAGCAAATTTACTGCTCTGTATTGACTTAAGCTCTGAAAAGCAGCGGCTACTGCAATAAAGTTCGGTGAGGGCAAATCCTATAGAACGGAATTTCAAGATAAATGCAGATGGTTTCACGTCTGCAAATAAATAAATAAATAAATAAATAAATAAACAATTAAATAAATAAATTAAAAACTAGTAACAATAAAATATATAAAAACATTCCTATTGTATGGGAGAATTAATCCTGGAGCACATCTGAGGTGTTATATATCAATCACTTGCTCATTATTCTTTCAACCATTCAATATAACCTTCAAAACACTGCACCATGTCTTCGTTCAGTACTTTATTCTCTCTCTCGCCTCACTCTTCTCAACTATATTTTAAATTCTAAGAAACGATCAGAAACTCTTCTCCATATCTGCACATGTATTCATGGATACACAACCACACTAACAAAGTAACAACTGAAGACAGAGCAAGAAAGGAAAGCATTAAAAAAAAAAAAAAGTGCTTTATGCTGGAATGAGCTGAAACTTTTCCCTTTAACTGAAACAAAAGCTCAGTCTGGCACTCCCGATAATCCTTTATCCAGTAAAGGCAAGCAGGAATGCAGGTGTAGAGCACTGAGCAGCAATTTTACACACACACACACACACACACACACACACAC